>NC_135212.1:19713047-19723047 GCF_052324685.1 Brachyhypopomus gauderio
GGGTCCCATCTCAGAGATCAGACCAAACGACTGTAAAAAAACATCAGCAGATAGTCACCACTCAGAACAAACAAAGCAAGACTGAAGGCCAATGAGCTGGAAGCGTTACCCTTCCCTTACTCACATATTCACCCAAACTTTTCACAGCAGACGTTTAAATTGGGCTCCTCACTGCGAGTCCTGATTCAGCCGCTTCACACGGGTACATCTGAGACCCTGTGCACTGGTCTAATTAATGTGTGGAGACAAAGGACCACATGCAGGGCTAATTGCACTTGAGAGAGGTGCAGCTGCGTGTCTGTAATATGACTGTGTGCACTATAACTCCATTTGATATTTCTCTGGTTTGTGCAGTAGGCTGGATGTGAAACGCATAGCATGGCAGTCCATCTCATTACATTTCACTCATTGATTTGATTTGTTTGTAAAGCTCCCAATGGATTCTCTGAGTTCGACTAAATATTACACAATTGCAATGTACAAATGCGATCCGGGCTGATTCAAATGTTTTCTTTTAAAACAATCATTGACCAGCATGCACCTGATAAATTATTTAAATGTAACATTTATCAGAGGATGACAGTACATATACAGGATTATCATAAAACAAACCTGTTCTTGTACTGTTTCAGCAGTATCAGGACAGTGATTATAGATTGAAGGCTGCATCATATTTCTCAGCATGCTACAAATCGAAAAATGTTCTCACCATATCAGTCAGATAACAGTCTCCATCACGACATGTGCTACATACCATAAACGAACATGTCACGAGACTCCCTGCTGTGAAAATGAAGCCATTTCTAAACACTGCAGGCTATACTCTCCCCTCTCTAAATGAACGTGGCTTGCTAGGGCCTTTCCAAATATTGACCGTTAGAAAAGCACGGACTGGCATGCAAGAAGGAACATTTCATGGATGAGGCAGTAAACAAATGTGCTGGTAATGAGATTGAGCATGACTGAAGAACAGCTGAATGCCGAGCAGGGGCTAAAGAGGGCTGAGATTCATCACCATCTGGTGCCGTTATACAAGTAAAAGATGGTACATAGGGGAAGACTGCTGTTGACGGTAAAATGTACAGAGACATGACGTGTGTGTATGCTTGCGTGTGTGTGTGTGTGTGTGTGTGTGTGTGTGTGTGTGTGTGTGTTGGTGTGTGTTGGTGAGGGACAACTCAACCACACTTCCCTGAGCACTCCGCCTTGTCAGAGCAGAAAGTGAGAGTAAAAGAAAGAGAAAAATAGTGAGTGAACAGAACAAGAGGAAAGAGAGGACAGAGAGACAGGATGACCAGAGAGAGTGGGAGACAGAGAAGACAGAGACAGGATGACCAGAGAGAGTAGGAGACAGAGAAGACAGAGACAGGACAAAGAGAGAGTGGGAGACAGAGAAGACAGAGACAGGACAAAGAGAGAGTGGGAGACAGAGAAGACAGAGACAGGACAAAGAGAGAGTGGGAGACAGAGAAGACAGAGACAGGACAAAGAGAGAGTGGGAGACAGAGAAGACAGAGACAGGACAAAGGAGAAAGTGAGACACAAAGAGAAGGAGACAGAATTGGCTAGTGTTTGGACAAGATGTGAGATGATCTGAACGATGTGGACAGGCTGAAACATTAGAGCAGGCCTTCTTTTTTCCTCCCTTCCCTGTGCTCTGATTATCCTTTTAACCAGTTCCACTCTCCCCATCTCTGTGAGATAAATCATTCAGGGCTCTGGAGACTGGAAACAGCACAAAACCATTCAGGGGAACACGTCTGCGTATGTGATGAGTGCTGATTCTCAGAGCAGCGGAGATGAAATAAAGATAGCAACCTCTCCATAGTGATGTTCACCATGGAGGTCATGCAGGATCCAAACACACACACACACACACACACACACACATATACGCACACATGCAAGGTCAGCAGGTAGGCCTGGCTGACTTCAGCACTGAGAACAGGCCGATCCCTATGGCAGTTTGTCCGAGGGCCCTGCTCTCAGCATACGGTGCGAGTGTGTTGAGCAGAGTCCAGGGCACAGACTACGACTTCACAAGAGACAACAAGAGCTTCATCTTCATCATCTTCATCTTTGGTAATGTGCTGCTGTTCTGGCTGTGCTGACTATGAATAAATACCCTATTTTCATGTAATAAAATTTTATTCATATTTTTCAGAAACATTTGACTAATTACAGGCTTTTATTAAATAATACTTAATAATAACACTAAGACTGTGGTTTCCAACATGAGTGCAGAGTATTAGTGTAATACATTGTTTCCCAGTGCATTACACTTTGATTAGTGGTATAATTATACCGTAACTGTGACACATGTTATATGTTACTACTTTATTGTGTGAACTGAGTACTGTGTGTGTGTGTGTGTGTGTGTGTGTGTGTGTGTGTGTGTGTGTGTGTGTGTGTGTGTGTGTGTGTGTTTTGGTGTTGGGGGCAGCCCTTTCTGTGCTTGGTAGACATGCCCACCATTTTGCATGTCCCAGCAGACTCTGAGGCTCTGGCTGGTGAGAGTGCTTCAGCCTCCAAGTGTGTTCTGTGTTCTGTTGGAATTTAAAGGCAGTGGTGACGTTACTGAAGCTGTAGCTCTTACAGATATGCCAGTGGTGTACCTTTAATGAGCTAGTGTTAGTCCATGTTCTGGTGTTAGTGCATGTTCTAGTGTTAGTGCATGTTCTAGTGTTAGTCCATGTTCTGGTGTTAGTCCATGTTCATGTGTTAGTCCATGTTCTGGTGTTAGTCCATGTTCTAGTGTTAGTGCATGTTCTAGTGTTAGTGCATGTTCTGGTGTTAGTGCATGTTCTGGTGTTAGTCCATCTTCTAGTGTTAGTCCATGTTCTGGTGTTAGTCCATGTTCTAGTGTTAGTGCATGTTCTAGTGTTAGTCCATGTTCTGGTGTTAGTGCATGTTCTAGTGTTGGTCCATGTTCTGGTGTTAGTGCATGTTCTAGTGTTAGTCCATGTTCTAGTGTTAGTCCATGTTCTGGTGTTGGTCCATGTTCTAGTGTTAGTCCATGTTCTAGTGTTAGTCCATGGTCTGGTGTTAGTCCATGTTCTGGTGTTAGTCCATGTTCTAGTGTTAGTGCATGTTCTAGTGTTGGTCCATGTTCTAGTGTTAGTCCATGTTCTGGTGTTAGTCCATGTTCTGGTGTTAGTCCATGTTCTAGTGTTAGTCTATGTTCTGGTGTTAGTCCATGTTCTGGTGTTAGTCCATGTTCATGTGTTAGTCCATGTTCAGGTGTTAGTCCATGGTCTGGTGTTAGTCCATGTTCTAGTGTTAGTCCATGGTCTGGTGTTAGTCCATGTTCTGGTGTTAGTCCATGTTCATGTGTTAGTCCATGTTCTAGTGTTAGTCCATGTTCAGGTGTTAGTCCATGGTCTGGTGTTAGTCCATGTTCTAGTGTTAGTCCATGGTCTGGTGTTAGTCCATGTTCTGGTGTTAGTCCATGTTCTAGTGTTAGTCCATGGTCTGGTGTTAGTCCATGTTCTAGTGTTAGTCCATGGTCTGGTGTTAGTCCATGTTCTGGTGTTAGTCCATGTTCTAGTGTTAGTCCATGTTCTGGTGTTAGTCCATGTTCATGTGTTAGTCCATGTTCTAGTGTTAGTCCATGTTCAGGTGTTAGTCCATGTTCTAGTTTTCACGTTCTGGTGTTAATCCATGTTCTGGTGTTAGTCCATGTTCTAGTGTTAGTGCATGTTCTAGTGTTGGTCCATGTTCTAGTGTTAGTCCATGTTCTAGTAGTAGTCCATGTTCTAGTATTAGTTCATGTTCTAGTGTTAGTCCATGGTCTGGTGTTAGTCCATGTTCTGGTGTTAGTCCATGTTCTAGTGTTAGTGCATGTTCTAGTGTTAGTCCATGTTCTAGTGTTAGTCCATGTTCTAGTAGTAGTCCATGTTCTAGTATTAGTTCATGTTCTAGTGTTAGTCCATGTTCTAGTGTTAGTCCATGTTCTAGTAGTAGTCCTTGTTCTAGTATTAGTTCATGTTCTAGTGTTAGTCCATGGTCTGGTGTTAGTCCATGTTCTGGTGTTAGTCCATGTTCTAGTGTTAGTGCATGTTCTAGTGTTAGTCCATGTTCTAGTGTTAGTCCATGTTCTAGTGTTAGTCCATGTTCAGGTGTTAGTCCATGTTCTAGTTTTCACGTTCTGGTGTTAATCCATGTTCTGGTGTTAGTCCATGTTCTAGTGTTAGTGCATGTTCTAGTGTTGGTCCATGTTCTAGTGTTAGTCCATGTTCTAGTAGTAGTCCATGTTCTAGTATTAGTTCATGTTCTAGTGTTAGTCCATGGTCTGGTGTTAGTCCATGTTCTGGTGTTAGTCCATGTTCTAGTGTTAGTGCATGTTCTAGTGTTAGTCCATGTTCTAGTGTTAGTCCATGTTCTAGTAGTAGTCCATGTTCTAGTATTAGTTCATGTTCTAGTGTTAGTCCATGTTCTAGTGTTAGTCCATGTTCTAGTAGTAGTCCATGTTCTAGTATTAGTTCATGTTCTAGTGTTAGTCCATGGTCTGGTGTTAGTCCATGTTCTGGTGTTAGTCCATGTTCTAGTGTTAGTGCATGTTCTAGTGTTAGTCCATGTTCTAGTGTTAGTCCATGTTCTAGTGTTAGTCCATGTTCTAGTAGTAGTCCATGTTCTAGTATTAGTTCATGTTCTAGTGTTAGGAATGTTGATGAAAAGGCCCAGATACCATGAAATGTCCTTCTAGCCTCAGTTGAACTTATCAGTCATTACCTGTAGTCATTTTGTAGGAGAAGGGGACTTCCCAGGGTCAGGTTCATTCATCCTATTTACACACTATGACTAGGGCTCTCAGTAAAAAAAAAAACAGTAAACAAAAAAGTGGGAGAAACAGTGTCATAAACCCACTGTATTACTGTATTAGATTTTTTTATGTACATGATAATTGGATAATTATCGCTGTATTGTAAAATTATTGGGAACTGAAAGTGAAAATGTTCCATATGTAACAAGACCTTCCTGAGTCCTTAAAATTCTTTATTTTATTTTTTTCTTTAAAAAAATAACCCACTGCTATTTTTAATTTCATGATTATTCATGAATTCATGGGAATTACAGGACAAGACATTGAGGGAGCTGCCCCGTCATCTTTTGCACAGCTCAAGGCAGAGTTTCTGAGGACATTTCCCCCCTCAGATTCCGAGGCAACAAGGCTCAAGCTATAAAACTCAAACATTTAAGATGGTCACCAACAGAGAGCTATCAAAACAAAAGTCTTTCCGCTGAATACATTTCTGCCAGTACATCTTTAAAGCTGGTATGAAGAAAATGCCCTTTAAAAAGCCTGTCCACCAAAATACAATCAGCACACTTTCAATTTTCAATTCAATCTCTTACTGAACGCACTTATTCAATGGAACACACACACACTCTTTGTCTGTGTGTGTGTGGCCTGCTGTTTGGGTTGCGTAACAGAGTTTGTACACCTGTGTGCGAGTGTGTATCCCCAGGTGTAATGAGCAGAAGTGAGTAGGAAGCAGAACTCGTTTGTCTGAGTGTTGTCAGGTGTGTGGACATGCTTAGATTAGAACACGTCACCTGCCCGCTGTGCTTTGTCTGTGCAGCCTCATTCAATATGTTTACAGTGCCTTCACCTGATTGACTACACACGCACTGAGCAAGCGTCGGTGCACACAGGTACCAGGGTGTGTGTGTGTGTGTGTGTAGGTGCAGTAAGTGTGAGGTCAATTAAATGTCTCTTACCTCCTCCTTTGTTAGTCTGTTGTGTATGTAAAGGTTAGTATCCAGCAGCAATGACATGCTTGTTTAAATCACGGGCGCAAATGGCTTGAACCACTACAGATGTGAGGAAAGATCAGTGTGTAATAGCACTACCAAACACAGACTGGAGAAAGACACTTTATAGAGTTTTGTCTGTAGTCTCTTTATGTGCCTTTGAGCTGAATTCATCAATATCTATCTATCTATCTATCTATCTATCTATCTATCTATCTATCTATCTATCTATCTGCATATAAGGAGTATCTGGTATTTGCTAAATGAGATCTATCTATCTATCTGCATATAAGGAGTATCTGGTATTTGCTAAATGAGAAAACAGTTGTTCACCTAATGGCACCAGAAATTTGTAGCTAGTCTGAGGAATATGTGAATCAACTCAGCACACACAAGTGTGAGCTCTGATCACATCATCTGCCAGTGTCTGGGTGGCTGTGCACTCTACACACTCATACAATATCTGACTCACTCACTCACTCACTCACTCACTCACTCACTCACTCACACAAACACATGCAAACAAACAGCATTATTTAAGAAATATTATTTTAAATATTTATATTATTTAAAATGAAATATACATTGCTTCAACTAAATAATGCTATACCAACATATAAACCTAATTCAAACCCTAACACCAACTCTAAACCTCAACAACAACAATTTGTTGTAGCGAACATTCATGGCAACCAGTCTGTTTGCTCAGTGACCAACATGTCCTGTTTTCACCTCAGCAAAGAGCTAAACATCATGCAGACACAAATTCTTCCCACCACACATTCATGCTGAAGTCCCGCACATCACACGTGCCTCCATCTTGCAGGTGTGGACATTGCCGTGGTTGTCCTGTGGTCTCTCCCTCCGTCCTTCCTGCTGGGTGGTGCGCGCACGACTGTGGTTGTGAGGGAGAGAACGCAAACACTATTGATCCAGGCTGCACCAGACAGCTGTCACCCCGACTACGGGACAATACAAATGGCATGTCAGATAAACTCTCCCCATATTCCTACAGCAGGACATGCAATCACAGAGAGAGTGAGGGGGGGGACTGAGAGAGAGAAACAGAGAGAGAGAGAGAAACTGAGAGAGAGAGAGAGAGAGAGAGAGAGAGAGAGAGAGAGAGAGAGAGAGAGAGAGAGAGACTGAGAGAGAGGGGGGGAAACTGAGAGAGAGAAACTGAGAGAGAGAGATAGAGAGAGAGAGAGAGAGAGAGAGAGAGAGACTGAGAGAGAGAAAGAAACTGAGAGAGAAAGAGAGACTGAGAGAGAGAGAGAGAAAGAGAGATATGCATTAAAGGTAGCAAATGAGAGAGATAGAGTAATTCAGAGTGAAGGAGGGAGGGGTGTGTGTGGACCTTTGACATGGTATGCGTGAGGCTGGAGGAGTTGTATCGATCAGTAGTGTTCTCCTCCTGCTCTTTGCTTTATCACTGACAGGATCCCACTGAGGTCCAGCACGTCAGCAGGACAGACTGCCTCACTTCTGGGATGTGTAGGAACCATAATGTCTCCCAAAACACTAGAGAGGAGAGGGAGGGGGGCATAGGGCTCGAAAAGAAATGAGAAGTGTGTGGGCATTACTTCACAGACGCTGAGGGTTATTCTGTGAATTGCAAAGCTCTCTCTCTCTCTCTCTTTCTCTCTATTCTCATTATGAGAATGGTCCACATGTAGAGAACACCCCAGGGGCGACGCACCCAGAGACCCCGCTGTGGAACTCACATCAAGCGCTGGACAGAAGGCGCAACACACTTGCTCAGCAGTTCATTTCAACAGAGCCAAAACAACCCCAGGCAGAGAAAAAGAGAGACACAGAGGCAGACAAACCGATAAAGAGAAACCGAGATAGAAAAAGTAGGAGTGAAAGCATCAGTAGGCTTGCCGTGGCAAGGACAGACCTGTGTGGCTACGGGCAGGCACTAGGACCATGGGCAGTACTGTTGGCGTGGAAGATCTAGGGATGGGGTGGGGGTAGAGTGGTAGAGAGAGGGAAAGAGATGAGGAGAGGGTTAGGAAGAGAGGTGCACTACAGAGATCTGCTGCACTGTGCTACAGTTTGAAAGTCGGGACTGAAGCGGCTTAAAACGGCAACGGCGGTATAAATACCCAGCTTTAACCGGATTACAGAGACAGCAATCCCTTCCCTGAGAAAGTGGTCTGAAAGAGGTCTAAGGAGGTAGAAAGAGAGGGAAAGAGAGATGGAGAGAGGGAGAGAGAGGGAGAGAGATGGAGAGAGAGGTGACAGTGGGTAAAGTGCAGTCTTTCGAGGCGACAGAGAATGAGTGACTGGGACCGTGTGCGCCGACGCACTTCGATTGGAGTCTAGTGTGATCACAGCTCAAGAAGATCATCATCACACACACACACACACACACACACACACACACACACACACACACACACACACACACACACACACACATTTTTACAACCTCTGCTGAACTCACATGCAAACTCACATGCTATTTATCTCTCTCTTTCTCACACACACAAACATTCAAGCACACACACACATACACACACACACACACACACACACACAAGGCATCAGCATCAGAAACTGGTCTCCCTAACTGTGAGATTGGGTTCAGACTGCTCTGGACTGCTCTGGGAAGGTCTGGTTTCTGACAGAGTTGCTTAATTGACCCACAGCTATCAAAGTTGTTTTCAACCCGTCTGCGTGTCCACCAGAAAACTTGCACACCAAGTGGACCACCACCCCGATCTCCTCACAAGACAGGTATGTTCTGTCCTAATGTCACCTGAATATAAATGAAAACAAAGTTGTCAGCATGTGACTAATTTACAACCTAAAGTGTAGTACATATTTTGTAAGGTAACACACTAATATTTATAAACGGACGCATGGTCACAGTCAGGTAGCACATGACATCGTTAAATGTCAAGGCTGTTCTGTGCCCACAGGAAGTTTTTGGACTTTTGAAAGTTTCTCTATTGACAAGTTCTCAGGGGCAAGAAGACAATCTCGCCCTGGCCTGTCTGATAGTTTTAGACCAGCAGTCACACTGAAGGCGCTGGCGTAGCTGCATCCGCCCCTGACTGCACCGTAACAGGACGGAGCTCCTCCATGTCACCAGCATCCCCAGCACACAGCGGCACCGGTCGGTCCGTGCGCTGCTCGGTCTGCCCGGTCCGGCGGGCGAGTGGCGCCCCGTTCGCGTTGCTGTGGCATTGCCGTGGTGTCGGTGAGTTAGAAAGGGAGTTCGGCGAGGTCATTATTCCGGGGGGCGGGGGGGGGGGGCGGCGTGGCGAGGTGAGGCGAGGCTGGGATGCTGCTGCTCTGCGGTACGGAGGCTGAGGCTGGGGATGGTGGATCTCTGTGTGCTCATTACCACGGGCTCTTTCCATTGTTCCTCTACCTGCTCTCCAGCCCTGCAACAACACAACCATTGTCTGTCTTCTTCCAGCTCAACTGCTATGTGCTTGACCTGTCGATACGTCGGTTTGAGATGATGGTGTAGAAGTAGTTACCACCTATTGACAATAACATCTAAAAGGCCACATAATTTATTCAAGCATTTTATTAGTTCTCTGAGCTTGTGTGTAAATTCAAGCTCTCTCTCTCTCTCTCTCTGTGTCTCTGTCTCTCTCTCTCTCTCTCATACACACACTAAGATGAAACGTATCCCCTGGCAAAATCTCATTGCTAAAAGCATTCACTCAGATCACAATCAAAAAGGAGATTGTGTTATAGCAACACGGTCTGTCTTGGCCACATCACATCACATTTGTGTCTCATTTTAAATGTAAGACAAAGAGAATAACATCAGATACGTTTTGTGGAAGAAGAGTGTGTGTGTGTGTGTGTGTGTGTGTGTGTGTGTGTGTGTGTGTGTGTGTGTGTTTGTGTGTGTGTGTCTCGGTCACTCTGCCCCATACTACACAGGGCTGTGTTTTCTACTCCCTACACGCTAGCGAGATACTTTGCGTGGGTGATAAACGATTAGCAGTCTATCATGTTCCTACACACGCCTGCAGTATTAATGATTATGTGATATAGCATCACATTTGTTCACATCTGTTGGAATGTATCTCTCAGGGCTCTTTGTTGTCATTGCACTGAGCATTTATAGATGCCATATAGGATATTATTTATAACACAGAAGATGGAAGGTAAGATGTAATATTATGTCTCATTCATATAATGAACAGGTTTTTGTAGTAGACATTCCAAATGTAAAGTGCTCCAGCTAGTTGGTGTGTGTGTGTGTGTGTGTGTGTGT